>NC_090839.1:92506623-92511623 GCF_028021215.1 Eschrichtius robustus
GGTCTCACCCCCAGTCCTGGGTTGCTGCCTAAGTCCGAATTGATACAGCGTGTTTTTTAAAAAAATAAAATAAAAATAAAAGGAAGGAAACAGAAAAAAGAGGAAGAAGCAGTGTTTCGAAGCCGATCACCTGATTTCGCTGTGTGAGTCGGAGCCTGAGCGAGCGGCCGGGGGCCGGCTGAGCGCCTCCCTCGGCCCCGCCGCCGCCCTCAGTCCATGTCCACCTCCTCGCCATCCGGCGCGCTGGGTCCGGCCGCGGCGCCCGATTCGGGGGTCCCGCCAACGGCCGGCTCCGCAGCGGGGCTGGGAGCCCGCGGACCGGGCCCGGGCGACAGCGCGAGCGGTGGCGGCGGCGGGGCCGCTGGGCAGGCGGCCCCCGCGTCTGCGCAGTCCCTGCCGCCGCCCTCGGCCGCGGCCACCGCCGCGTCCCGGAAAGGCGCTGGGGTCGGGGCCCCCGAGGAGGCGACGGCGTCAGGGCTGCGGCGCGCGAAGGCCGAGTCCGGAGCGCCGCCGGGCCCCGGGAAGGCCCCGAAGCTGGCCTGGGCGGGCGGCGCGGGCGGAGCGGCGGGCGCTGGCGGCGCGTCCTTGGGCGCGGGCTCGGGACCCGCGCCGCCCTTGAGCGCGGCCTGCGGCACCAAGAAGCCGAGCGGCTGCGTGATGGGGTAGAGCAGGAAGTGGCCCTTGCCGATGAGGGTCCGCGGCGCGCACGGCAGCCCGGGCGCGAAGTCCAGCCCCGCAGCGGCGGCGGCGTTGGCTGGGGGCGCTTTCCGGCGCGGCGGCGAGTCGGACAGCAGGCTCTCCACGCTGAACGGGCTGGCCTTGGGCGGGCCCGCGGCGCCGCGCTCGGCCGCCGCCGCCGCCCCGGGCGCACACGGGGCCGCGTCCTTGTCCGCGGGGCGGCCTAGCCGCGGCTGCGGGCCGGCGCCGCTTCTTTGGCTCGGGTAAAAGGCGGGATCGCAGGTGCCGGGAGCGGGCGGCTCGCCGGGCGGTGCGGGCGCAGCACCGGCGGCGCCGGCGGCGTGCGCGCCGGGGCCCTTGGCCGCGGCGGCGGGCGGCGGCGGCTCGGGCGGCTCCGGGGACAGGCCGCCGCCGCCGCTGTCGCTGTCGGAGCTGGGCGCGCTGTGCAGGGACAGGCCGCCGGGCGAGTGCAAGTGGCGGCTCTGGCTCTTGAGCAGCTTCTTCTCGTGCTTGCGCTTCTTCTTCTCCATCTTCTCCAGTTCCTTGCGCGCGATCTCCTCCGGGTCCATCGGCTCGCCACTGCACGTGGTAGGGTGGGAGTTGTGCGCCGGCCGCCCAGGGCCCTTCTTCGTGTTCTCCTTCTTCCTCCACTTGGCCCGGCGGTTTTGGAACCAGACCTAGAGCAGCCGGATAGGGGAAAGGAAGGCACGGTCAGGCAGCGGGCTTGCCGCGGGGGGGGGCTTTGGGCCTCCCCACTCCCCCTAGAGAGGCCTGCACAACCTCGGCTCCGGCCAGGGGGCGGGAGCCGAGCCACGCGGCCCAGCCGACCCTGAACTGGATTTCGGCACTCAAGCTGCAGGTTCCAAAGTGTTATCTTTTCCACCCAGAAGGAGGTAGATGGGGCCTCTCGGCCGGCTTCCCGCTCCAGCTTCTCACCTCGGGGAACTGGGAGCTGCCCCTTCGTTGGGCAGGGCCGGTCTGGCCCCAGACCGAGGGCGTCGGGTTCCTGGTCGGGAGGCAGAGGGCAGGGCCCCTCTTCACCCCTCCTGGCTTCTCACAGCTTGTGTTCTAAGCAGCCCGCCTGGCCCGGCGCTGAACGTCTGGCCTGAGGACCAGGAGCGGCTGGGCTCAGCTGCCCTCCACACACCTGTCTTCGGCTCCCTGGAGACTAAGTCAAAGCCCAGATTTTGGGGGTTCCCGTGAAGGGAAATCTGGGTGCTTTTTCCTCCAGAAGGGCCTGGGAAGCCGAACTGGGGGGGGGGGGAGAGCTTCAGCAGCCCCTCCCTCCCCCCCACCCCCATTCACACAGCCTGCTTTCTGAAGGAAGGTTCCATGCCAGGGCACCAACACAGCTTTCTCAAACCAGTTGTGCTTGGCCTGGACCAGGGAGGGGTCCGGCAGTCAGGGAAGCAAGAGGCCAGCTTCCAGGCCGTGCAGAGAAGAGGCCAGGGCCCGTCCTGCATCCTGCCGCCTCTCTGCAGGCCTCCTCCTGGGAGCCCCGCGGTTCTCCAGGGTGGCAGCAGCCCTAGACCCTGGCTCCAGCACCACACACAGAGTCAAATCCCGCTGAGCCCCAGGCACACGACCCTTCTCAAAAGATCGCGGTAATTCGAATTCTTTGTTCCGGCTGTGTAGAGACCGGCACAATGGCAGGCCCGCCTGGTCACCGGCACCCTTTTTTGGTGCCAAGGTGCGTGAGTTAAGTGGTAACCTCCCCAAGACTGTCTCTGCCCTTTCATTCTTTTTTTCTTTTTAAATACTTCTTTTTTGGTGTAAATTCCAGGCTGCCTTGTCACCCAGAATTTCTCATTATCATATTAGAGGAGAAATGAAGAGGTCTTGACTTCACTTAAGACACTTAGAACAAATTGGATAAGAGGATTCACAAACAGAAGAGGTCATGCGGGGAGGCCCAAACACAGGAGAGAGCACCTTTTAGACAAAGCTACTGGCGCTAAGCAGGTGCCTTCCCAGCCTTGGCCTCCAAGCCCAGCGCCCACAGCTGTGACCCACACCCCGCTGACCACCACACCGACCCGGAAAAAGATGTCTGTACTTTAGGGAAACATCCAATTATGCACGATTCATCTTTAATTTTCAATCCACCAAATTGACACTGTATTTTAAAAAAGAATACCGCCGGCAGTCTCGGAATAAAATCAAATTACGAGAGAAAAAAAAAAAAAGATATAACCGATGGTGTTAAAGATTCAGACACCCTTTCCCCCCACAATGTGTTAATTGTTCGTGTCCGCCTCCCCTTCCTCAGCTGCCCCCTTCTGCGAAGCTCTGAATAAATACATGTTTTCATGTGAATATTTTAGAGACGAAAATAAACAAACGCGCTAGCTGCAGGCTGGTGTGCGGAGCCCCCAGCCGGGGCCCGGAGTCGCGGGGTCTGCCTTCTCCCGGTCTCCTCCAACTCCCAGCCGGGCCGGTTCCTTCTGGCCGCCTAGCCCGCCCCAGCGCCTCGTTTCTCGCCGTCGCCCCGACCCACCACACAGCTCCCCGGTTCGGACGCAGCAGCCGTGCTCCGGCCCCTCCCGAGCCGCCTCGGCTCCCTCCGGGATGCCCGCCTCCCTCTCCGCGGGGCGCCGAGCCCCGGACCCCCCCACCTTCCGGCGGGCGTGCGCGCGGCGGGCTCTGACGGAGGCTGTGGTCTCCCACCTGGAAGCCGAGAACAAAGGCGGGCCGGGCCGCGCAGGCCGCCAGGCGGGATGCTGGCTCCCGGGACGCACAGGCGGGTCTTTACCTGAACTCGGGACTCAACCAGATCCAGGCGCAGCGCCAGCGCCTCGCGCATGAACACGTCGGGATAGTGGCTCTCGTTGAACGCCTTCTCCAGCTCCTCCAGCTGCCAGCCCGTGAAGTTGGTGCGGGTGCGCCGCCGCTTGCAGCCCGGGCTCTCCTTGTCCGGGTCCCCCGAGTCTGCGGGCACGCACAGGACGCCGCGCGGCTCAGCCCCGGGCCCGGCTGGAACGCGGCCACCCGCTTCTGTCCAGGGGCCACCGAGAGGAGAGGGCGGCGCGCGCCCTGAGCCGGGCGGAGGGCGGCGACCGAGGAGCCGTGGAGCCGCGGAGCCGCGGCCGCCGCGCCGCAGCCGCCCGCGACCCACTCCTCCGCCCGACGGGGTCCCCTGCCTCCCGCCGCCCTCTCCCCGCCCGCCGCGCCTACCTGACAGCTTGAAGGGCTGGCTATCGCCGCCGACCCCGCAGGCGGCCGGCAGCAGCGGCGTGGGGTTGACCACCGAGGCGGCGGCGGCGGCGGCGCACGAGCCGCTGAGCAGACCGTCGATGGAGAAGGGTACCGAGGCGGCCGCGGCGGCGGCGGCGGCCGACTGCAGCTGGTGGCCGGCCAGCTCGTACACGTGGTGGTGGCCCAGCGGGTAGGGGAAGCCCACCACGCCGCCCAGTGAGCCCCCGAACTGGGCATGCGGGTGCTCCAGGAGGCGGCCGTCCATCATCTCGCGCGGGGGGCCGGCGGGGCCGGCGGCGGGGCGCGGGGGCGCAGGCCGGGGCCGGGGCGGGCCAGCGGCGGGAGGCGCGGACGGCGGCGGCGGAGACAGGGACCCGGAGCCCTACACATGCTTCGCCCGCGCTCCGGCGCTTTACTTTATCAACATCAAGCTCCCGATAATTAGCCGCGGCCCGGGGAATTTGGGACCAATAAGAAGCGCTAATCGGCTCTGACGTCAGAGGCGTGCTGGGTGCAAGGAAACGTTTTCCATATCGATTGCTAATTATACCTGACATGCACCTCAATAAACAGTATCAGGAACTGTCACAACAAGACGGGGGGAGGGGCGCGGGGAGCGGCCCGGGCGGGGGCCCCCGGCGAGCCCCCACCCCCATCCCCGCCGGACCCAGCCCGCGCCTCCCCCTGCCGCCGGCTCCCGCCCCTCGGCAAATCACTAATAGATTTCCCTTTAAAACATTCGCCGGCGTGTTGTGGGGGTTTTTCACCAGAAATGCTGTACTCTCTGAACCTTTAAAGCGATGTTGCTCTGATTACGGAGAGACACTGAGCGGCAAATAGACTGATCCAATAATAGGAGATCCATCATCCGCTCTTTCCGAAACTGTCACATTGAATTTAAAACTACAAGGGCTTCTCATCTCCTCTCCGGCTCCAGGCGGCGGGGGAGAGGAGCCCGGCGAGGGAGGGGCAGGCGGAGCGGAGGGAGGAGGCGACTCCGAAACAGATGACCAGTGCCCTCTCTGACTGATTGGCAGCAGCCCATTCTATAGACACAGAGGTGGGGGGTGGCTGGGGTGGCGCCCTGACCCCGCACCCTACCCCCTACCCCCCGCCCCCTACCCCGG